>NC_048303.1:31879871-31895530 GCF_013100865.1 Trachemys scripta elegans | reverse complement strand
AAAAAAAAATTAACTAATTTTCCATTTCAAATTAAGGGAAAAAACTAACATGGGAAAACACAATTTTTTTATGTACTTGGCAAGTCTTATTTTGACCATAAGCGTGTATTCTACAATGGTTTAAACCAAAGAGGGTTAAACATTGTAAAAGTGGGTGATTATTTTAAATTAAATTATTAATAGGAAGAAGGAATCCAGCATATTCCTCAGTACTTAAAGGCAACATATAATTGTTCACTTACTAAAAGACAGCTATAAAAGAGAGTCTCTTAGTGAAATCACTCTAATTATATTATTCTGGTTGACTGTAGTGGTAGAATGGTTTCTTCAGGCCTAATTTCCAGTCCATTCCATCTACTCTGCAAACTTATAACACACACAATTAAATTAAACGGTCAGGTTTTTGCAGGAACGCTTGTGTAAATGCTGCTTGCATCCTCTCCCAGTGTTTCCTGATAGTAGGATCTTAATGCAGCAAGGCTGTAGGAAGTTGGTTGCTATGCTGTGGCAAGTGATTTGTGTGTTGCAAATAACGTACTACTTGTTTTGTCTGATACAATTACGCTAGCTGTTAATGTGTACCTTTCAACCCAGTTTAATACTTTGAAGGCTAAGATCCAAAATCCTTAGTGGTGTGTAATATCAGAGGGGTAGCCGTGTTAGTCTGAATCTGTAAAAAGCGACAGAGGGTCCTGTGGCACCTTTAAGACTAACAGAAGTATTGGGAGCATAAGCTTCCGTGGGTAAGAACCTCACTTCTTCAGATGCAACTGAAGAAGTGAGGTTCTTACCCACGGAAGCTTATGCTCCCAATACTTCTGTTAGTCTTAAAGGTGCCACAGGACCCTCTGTCGCTTTTTACAGATTCAGACTAACACGGCTACCCCTCTGATATTACACACCACTAAGGATTTTGGATCTTAGCCTTCAAAGTATTAAACTGGGTTGAAAGGTACACATTAACAGCTAGCGTAATTGTATCAGACAAAACAAGTAGTACGTTATTTGCAACACACAAATCACTTGCCACAGCATAGCAACCAACTTCCTACAGCCTTGCTGCATTAAGATCCTACTATCAGGAAACACTGGGAGAGGATGCAAGCAGCATTTACACAAGCGTTCCTGCAAAAACCTGACCGTTTAATTTAATTGTGTGTGTTATAAGTTTGCAGAGTAGATGGAATGGACTGGAAATTAGGCCTGAAGAAACCATTCTACCACTACAGTCAACCAGAATAATATAATTAGAGTGATTTCACTAAGAGACTCTCTTTTATAGCTGTCTTTTAGTAAGTGAACAATTATATGTTGCCTTTAAGTACTGAGGAATATGCTGGATTCCTTCTTCCTATTAATAATTTAATTTAAAATAATCACCCACTTTTACAATGTTTAACCCTCTTTGGTTTAAACCATTGTAGAATACACGCTTATGGTCAAAATAAGACTTGCCAAGTACATAAAAAAATTGTGTTTTCCCATGTTAGTTTTTTCCCTTAATTTGAAATGGAAAATTAGTTAATTTTTTTTTTTTAAAATAGGACTGAATGAGTTCTAATAGCTTCTGGAATTGGTTAATTAGGGGCTGCATATGCTTGAGTGACAGCATTTAACTCTTAGTTTTGGAGGACTTGGAAGCCATCAGGCACTGGTATTTAAGGTGGATGGAAACAAATAGAGGTGATGTTCTTGTGAATTGACTGGCCCTAATAAGGCACATTTCAACTTATTTTTACATGGAAGACTTGAGGGAATCATCAGTCCTTGTTAAAGATCCTGGGAATTGACAGGATCTTTTTTCTGTGGATACTGGCAATTTTCACAAGTAAACTAGGCATAAGCAAATTATTTGAAAATTTCATATTAGACAAACTTCTATCAGATCCACCAATACCAGGCAATCTCCCTGAGAAAGTGCAGAGAGAAGGAAAGCTGGAGTCTCCATCTTAAATTTAATCTTCACTGCTCTATTTCACTTCTTTTGGTCTTAGGCAGCTTAAGGGATATCCCTTCCCTTAGGTCCATTTTTGTAGGGAGACAGACACAAATGGAGTCATACTGCTGGCAGGGTTTGGAAGTAGTCTTGGAGCCATTCTCTGATCAAACTTTTCCCATACAGGTTTTGATCCCAGACCTGATAGCTCTCTTATGGGTATCTATTTAAGATACATATAAGGCCACCATTACCATACCATTCAACTGCCTCTATCTTTTTAATATATTTATCCTCAGCAATCTGTGAGATAGGGAAGAACTGTTATGCCCATTTTACAGATAGGGAACTGAAGGGCAAAGATCAAGTGATTTGCCCATGGTTGCATCAGAAGATTGTGGCAGAACAAATAACAACCTAGTCCCATGGTGTCCCAAGTTTGCACCTTAACCACTGGACTATTCCTCTCTCAGAACAAAAAAAAAGCAGCTTTTGCCCATATGAGCAATCCTAATTCTTGGATTTCATCAGAGGTGACAGAATGCTTGGGTCCTTGGTGGCGGTAACTACCACTTTATGAAGCTTCTCTCCAAAGAGGATTTCACCTGAGAATTCTGAAGCAGAGGATTTGTTGAGAACAATTATCTACTGTCCAGAGCGGCTATGGTCTTTGCTGTCAGCCTTGAGTCTATGAACTCAGCAGCTAGGCATATTTTCTCTAGTACTGACTTAAATTTGTCTTGGTCCAGAAAGTACAGGTTCTTTTGGCTGTCACACCAGTACAGTGTAGTTCTAGTCAATCAGTGGTTGCCAATGAATCCCTGATGAAGCTTTGAAGTCCATCAAAGGTGGAGGGTGTCTATTTTTCTGTTTGCAAGGCTTTTTGCGAAGATATCACCCTCAGCATGAAAAATTTTGCTTGTTGCTGCCTCAAAACCACATTTAATAGCTAGAACAGCAATAGGCAAGTTGGAAGTGCTAAACAGTCGCAGACAGAATCTGGCATAAAGGTTGAAAGAGCATGGCTGTCTGAGCTACACTGTTATTTGCAGGAAGAGAGGTACTACCCACATGTCTGGAGGAGAGTTCAGGACCTATAAAAATGAGTGGACAAATCCTGAAAATAATGGCATACACCTAATTCAGTTACAGAAGGAAGCTACAATCATTCTGTATTTGATTCAAAACAAGACAGACAAGACTATAGCTGACTATCACAAGAAACTTCCTCTGAACCACAACCTCCAGAGTTTACTTTTAAAAGTTAGGAATATTCTTTTCTGATAAGCATTAGCTTAATTTTATGCCTTTCTCCAACCAGCAATTAAGACATGTTTTTGCTAAAAGGTTACATTTTATTGCAATGTGGAACAGCGAGTTTTCTCTAAGTTTACTGCTAAACTGCACCCTCAGTTCTGACCATATTTACCCTTTTTGTCCAGATTAAGAATACAGTTTTACACTTAAGATTGGTACTACGAAAAACTGCATTTTTAGCATGTCTAAAAATGTCCCAGTCTTTCAGTTTAAACATTTCATAGACATGAAAACACTCAAAGAAATCTCAACATGAATGCTTTAAGAGGGAACACTGACATACTTTTAATAGGAATTACAAAATACATTGCATAAAACAGCTCAATAATTGCCCTGCAAAGTATTTAACATGTGATCATATCTACACACCAAAATAATGTCAGGCACAGCCATATCAAACCACCTACCACACTGGAAAGAGACTGACTGAAAGCTATTATAGTTCAACATGACACATCTCTACAATATGTAGACATGTACTGATGGTGAATTATGCTATAAAAAAACAGACTGGAAGAATCAAGCTCACCTCTCTCAAATCCAGAGTTTCTTCTTTCTTCCAATTTATTTCCTAGTGTAGTTATAGGGAATAAGACAAATAAGCTATAGCAGAAGAATCAACACATGTATTACCATAGATTCATAATGATAGTGTTTAAAAGTCAGAAGGGACCATTATGAACTAGTCTGACTATCCAGATAGCCCAGACCACAGAACCTCGCCCAATAATCAGAACGGAATATTAGGATCAGAGTAACCTGAACATGGAGGTCTTTATCAAACCTTTCCACATCAGAGGTACTGAAGGCAAACCAAACAGAATTTTTGCAGCCATTCCAACATCTTCTGTAAAGGTGATGGACGTTTTCTTTTCTTTTTGGGGTGGGGTAGGGGCAGGAGAATAGACTAGTCTATGGCATATCAACTCCATTTTTGGAGACCAACTCTAGAATCTCTGTCCTTCAGAGACCACTCCCCCAGGTACTTTCAATTTACATACTCTAGCTTCATCCATGAGAACAGCAACAGTCTCTCTTAAGGCTTTTGCAGCTATTAACTTCCTGGCAATTGATGCATGCCACTACTGTTATATTGGCCGTTCTTAGGAACGCACAATAACCTTTTTTCATGGGTTCTTTCAGGGTAATCAGGGCTAATGGCTGCTTAAATTATTTACCACAAGTCTCAAGGGGACCTAACTTCACCAACGAAACTAACATTTGTTCATTTCAATATCTCTCAGTTCAGCAGCAGTTGTGAAATTTAAAATTGTTAATTTCACACTGTTGCTTACAGTTTTGTCAATAGAAACAGCAATAGATGCAGCCACTGGATTTAAAGAACTCAGTTTATTCTTAAGATTTCAAAATATGATGAGGAATTTAAGTTGCAGTAATATTGCAGCCACCATTAAAAGCCATAAAAGTTGAATGAAAAGCATTTTAGAAAGCTCTTTTCATCCCCACTTTATATTTTACAAATTTCCACTACAGCTGAAGTTTCTTACACAGCCTCAGCCCTAAAAGTCTTTGGAATAATTTCAACAAAAAGTCAGTCAAGTTATTTTGGTTTTAGAGGAGTGTGAGGGAAAATGCAGCATTACAAAAAACAAACAACAACAAAACCACCACCACACACCTCATCCCTGGTTCTCTTCTCTATCTAAACCATATACATCTTATCGACGTAACCTGTTCTCTGTACACTGATCCCTCAAATCTACCTCTACCCTCCCTTTGGCCAAATTCACATCTTGGCCTGTCTTTCTGACATCTCCTCATGAGTCTTTCAACTCAGCCTCTACACCACTGACACCCTCAATCCAGTCATCCAGGCCCACATTATGGGTGTCAACTTTAATGTTGCACCCTCTCTTTACAGCTCTCTTACAAAAGATCCAAGACATATGCGACATACACATTTAAGTCAGTTGATGCCCATACACCTAATAAAAAGGAAACAAACACATCAAAGTACTTTCCTCTCTCCATATGACCAAAACTCTTGCCCATATCATCGTCTTATGCCTGGACTCCTAATCCGTCCCTGAGTACTGCAACCTGGTCTCCACATTTAAAAAACTGCCATTATTCTCTTCCTGGCTACGCCACCCTCTTCTGAATCCTTCCACTGACTCCCTATCTCCTCCACATCAGACACCAGCTTCCCTTCTTTTACCACTTAGCCCTATCTTAGCTAGCTGTTCTATTAGCTTATTGCTACTTCAAGCACCTTTCCTCCACACTAAGATTCCCAGCTTTCACTAGACACCAGTTAGCACAAAAGCATTTGAGGGAGTATCCAATATAGCTCCAATGCATAGTGACGCTCTGTACCTCAAAGTAGAACCCTGAAACCTCTGTATTCACCACTGTCATATAATTATGATATATTTTGTACAAAGTATGCCATGTGAGGCATCATTTTAAAAGTCTTGATCTTTTGCACATTAATATCCTGTTGGATTACATGTGCTTTCATTATACATGACATTATGAAGCCAAATTGCCATGTATGTTACTGAAATATGTTGTCAGGTTGGGAAATGCCCACAACCAACCTTTCAATTGCAACAAAGAACCAGCCAGAAATATGCTGATAGCCCATTAAAGGGAATCCTCTCCCAGTGGCCATCCCTGAGACTTCTCAGAGAAAGCACATATGCAATGGAGACTGCTTGACCAATCGGGACTGCCTGATCCCCCAT
Organism: Trachemys scripta elegans; assembly: GCF_013100865.1. Lineage (NCBI taxonomy): Eukaryota > Metazoa > Chordata > Testudines > Emydidae > Trachemys > Trachemys scripta. The sequence continues at coordinate 31,889,569 of NC_048303.1, read as the reverse complement.
CAGAGCAAAGATCTTTCCAGCAAGCTGGAAGAAAATATGAAAGAGGGGAAGTGACAACACTTAGCCTCTTTCCCCCCTCCATTTCAAGACCTGGAGAAAGGAAAGGTGGTCCCAGGCTGGAAGTTAGTTATTGAGAAACTGTAATCTGCTTTGTAACATCTGTCAAGGTGATAAAAGCTGTTCGATTCAACTCTTGCGTAGACTAAAAGTTTAGGATTTAGAAAGCATGATTACTTCTTATTTTCTTAAAGGTAACATCTCTGAACTTTATGCCAATAACTTAAAATCTTTCTATAGTTAATAAATCTGTTTTATATTTTACCTAAAAACAGCATGTTTTGGTTGAAGTGCTTGGGAAATCTCAATGCAGTTTACAAAGGCTAGTGTGTCCTCTCCATAGTGAGGGAGTGGCAAACTGATGAACTTCCACTGCCCAAGGGAGCCTTGAGTATAGCCAAAGACAGTATAGCCCTGGAGTGCAAGACCAGGGAGCTGGGGGGAATTGGCCAGCGTCTCTCTATTGTTGGTTCATGAGTGGCTGGGAAGTCATTCATGTAACTCAGCTGGGTGTGTCCCTGCCTGTGGATGTCTGCATAAGTGCAGTGCCTGTCAGAGGTTTGCCGCTTCACATCAGCATCACAATGTGAGGGACAGCCAGGCGGGTGGGACAGAGTAATAAAACATACTGCAGTGTTAGCAGTACCTTTCCATACAAAGTACAGTGAATACCCGACATTGCAACCAATTTTTAATAGCAACAAGTGTAAATGAAGTATCTGAGAGCTGTATTACTCTGACAGAAAGAAATATTAAATTAACCTACTCGAAAAGTGAAGCAAGCGAAGGAAGCAGATACATTTTGTCTTGTGACAAAATCAAGGTAATTAAAGTTCTCAAAATGTTTTCACATTAAGCTACAACTATTTTACACAGACATCAGTAGCAACATTCAATGATATCTTTGTCTTTTGGGCTGGAGAGAGGGGAAGGCAGCAACAAGCTCTAAACTTTAAGCCAGGTATGGAAAATCAGCAGCATTATACTTAGAAACTCCTAATTTGGAACCCCAGATATGCAAGTAGCACAGGAAAAGTTAAGACAGATGTGATTAGAAACCTTTTTGGTTGTTTTGGTTTGTGGATTCCTCTGTGCTAACCCCAGGTGCTTTTGTTTTGCTTGTAACCTTTAAACTGAACCCCAAGAAAGTTATTTTTGGTGTTTAATCCCTAAAGCCTGAGTTTTCACGTTTCTTTTTTAATAAAATTTACCTTTTTTTAAAGAATCCTTTGATTCCAAAGTCCTTAGACAAGGGGTTGGTCTGTGCTCACATTGCTAAGGCAACTGGTTAGTATTTTATTCTCAAGCCTCCACAGGAAAGGGGGTGAAGAGGCTTGGGGGATATTTTGGGGGGGATAGGGATTCCAAGTGACCCTTCCTTAAATATTTGTGAAAATCACTTGGTGGTGGCAGCAATATCTGTCCAAGGCAGAAGACTGTGCCTTAGAAGAGTTTTAACCTAAACTGGTATAAGATAAACTTAGGGGGTCTTCCATGCAGCTCCCCACATCTGTACCCCAGAGTTCAGATTTGGGGTGGTATACCCTGACAATTACAAATTAAGAATTTACGTGAATACAACAGGACTTTAAACGAACATTAGATAATACAAAACTACCTCTATTCCCAAAACTCCTTCCGATACCAAAGCCACCCCGCATGTGTTGACTTCTGTTACGTCCCACACCAGCATCTGGTGGTAAAACAAAAAGAATTATTGATTCAGATTTCAATACATTAAGTTTTTCTATTTCAAAATGTCCAAGTTAAGACTAAGCTATACCTACAGCCATTAGAGAGATATCAACCCTCAACTCAAGAAATAATCTACCGGTAGTTACTAGCCATGCTAAGAGGAAATGCCTCCCTTCACTTGTGTCACAATATAGTAATGTATAATGGGCTAGGTCTCAGATTTTGGTTTTGTGAGGCATCAAACAGATCACTTTTGATATAGAAAACCAGACCAGATGGACCCATAGTCTGTTCTAAGAAGTTTGTTTTTTTTTTTGGTTCTGAACTACCAAATCCAAAGTGGTTTAAAGTTGTCACTGGAGACATTTACTTTAAATTGCCATGTGTACATTCCCAGGCAAGATATACCAACAAATATGACTTCTGGGTGGAGTCATTTGTGCATGAAAGAGTGAAAGAAAATTCATTTTAATTTTAAAAGATGCAAAATGCGCATAACCAGAGCATTAAAAACTGCATTCTGTTGTGTTAAGCTGCCCTATCACTAGGTGTTTTGGTGCTTTTATTACCTGAACACTGCTCCTAATATATATTGCCTTAGAGTAGGGATAGGGTGGATAATTTATAATGTTATTGGTGTAATTATTGCAAAATATTTTCTAAAGAAATCTTGTATGGATCTGTACATAATTATTCAAAAGAAATAAAAATAAAGCAGAACAAAAATCTCGCTACTTCATTAACAGAATGGAGACTCACTGCATGCTTTAAACCACAAGCAAGCATTAAAAAAAAGCTAATAAAAAAACTGTATGGAGGTATACCTATCTCATAGAACTGGAAGGGACCATGAAAGGTCATTGAGTCCAGCCCCTTGCCTTCACTAGCAGGACCAAGTACTGATTTTTGCCCCAGATTCCTAGGTGTCCTCCTCAAGGATGGAACTCACAACCCTGGGTTTAGCAAGCCAATGCTCAAACCACTGAGCTATCCCTCTCCCCCAATTTAATATATGGAGAGAGTGCATTATAAGATGTACTTTTTCCATTAGTAGTTAAGCTTTACAGTAACAGTGTACATATGCAAAAAAGAATCACTACATGCTGCGGAAGTAATGAAATCTTAGGGTCTTCACTACAGACACCGCTATTGCAGCTGTTAAATGTTGTTTTGTCCAGGTTTCTCACTTCACTAGTCTGAATTAGAACATGGTTCCACTTATTAAATGGAATGAAACTTAAATTGTTTAAGCTACTACATCTATTCCAATCTCTCTCGAGATGTCCTGGAAATGTTTCTCTTCCCTGTACTATTTGAAAAAGACTGAGAAAACTGACAACTGCCATAAGAAGAACAAGAACATAAGAATAGCCATACTGGGTCAGACTGAAGGTCCAGCTAGCCCAGTATCCGGTCTTCCCACAGTGGCCAATGCCAGGTGCCCCAAAGGGAATGAACAGAACAAATAATCAAGGTGATCCATTCCCTGTCACTCATTCCCAGCTTCTGCAAACAGAGGCTAGGGACGCCATCCCTGCCTATCCTGGCTAATAGCCATTGATGGACCTATCCTCCACAAATTTATCTAGTTCTTTTTTGAACCCTGTTATAGTCTTGGCCTCCACAACATCCTCTGGCACAGAGTTCCACAAGTTGAGATAGCAGCGAGGTGTACCCGGATAACCCTGCCAGGCCCTGTTGTTTCATATGTAGGAGGTACTACAGGACAAGTGGTATAGGCACCTGGAGCGGAGGTGTGCGATGCTTGGTACACCAGCAAGTGAATCTCTTCCACTTAGCTAGATAAGTGGTCCTGGTGGATAGTTTTCTGCTGCCGAGCAGAATCTCCCTTACCGGTTCCAAGCACAGGAGTCTCAGTGGGTTTAACCATGAAGCTTCCAAGCCATGAAATGGACGGACTGGAGGTCTGGGTGGTGAAGGTGACTGTGGTCCTGGGTAAAGCGGTAGCAGAATCAGGGTGTCCACGAACAGCTCCAGAAGCGTGGTGTACCAATGTTGGTGGAGTCACGCTGGGGCCAACGGCTCTGCCGATCTTGAGCAGTACCTTGTGTACGAGTGGGACCGGTGGAAAGGCATACATGAGGCAGTCCCCCCAGGGTAGCATGAATGCGTTCAAGATCGAGCCCGGGATGTGTTTCCAGAAGAAGCAGAACACTGGGCACTTTCTGTTGCAAGCAGATCTACCTGGGGAAACCTCCACCTTTGGAAAATGGAATGTATGACATCCGGATTGATGGACCACTTGTGGTTGCGGAACCTCCTGCTGAGGTGATCCGCTAGTTCATTCTGTACTCCTGGGAGATACACCACCTCCAGGTGAATGGAGTGGGCTATGCAGAACTCCCATAGTTGATGGCTTCCCAACATAGGGGGGAGGAATGGGCTCTGCCCTGTTTGTTGATGTAAAACATAGCAGTGGTGTTGTCGGTCATCACTGCCATGCACTAGCCTTGTAGTCGGGACAGGAAGGTCTGGCAGGCTAGTCACACTACTCTGAGTTCCTTGATATTGATATGGAGTAAGAGCTCATCCTACGACCACAGGCCTTGTGTTCGGAGATCTCCCAGGTGATCCCCCCCCAACCCAGAGCTGACGTGTCTGTTACTGGGGACAGAGAGGATTTTGGGCTGTTGAAGGGAACTCCTTTCGCAGACTGTCCGAGGGTTGAGCCACCAACAGAGGGACTTGATTATGTGCTCTGGCACGGACACCACTGACTCCAGGCTGTCGCGTCCTGGGCGATAGGTCAAAGCGAGCCACACTTGTTGGACCACATAAGTGCAGGCTTCCATGTGGCCAAGGAGACTCATGCATCCTCTTGCTGTTGTGGTGGGGTATTGCCTGAGGCTTTGGATCATGTCTGTCATTGCTTGGAATCGGGTCTCTAGCAGGAACGCCCTTGCTTGTATTAAGTCCAGCACTGCCCCAGTGAATTCTATTCTTTGGGTCGGTGACAAGGTCGACTTGTTCACGTTGAGGAGTCGTCCCAGTCTCTCAAAATTAGCTCACACTAGTCGGACTTGAGACTCCACCTGCTCCCTGTAGCGCCCCCGTAACAGCCAGTCGTCAAGGAAGGGATAAACCTGTATCTGCCTCCTGCAAAGAAAGGCTACGACCACCGACATGCACGCGGTGAACACCTGGAGGCCCATCAATACACTGAACAGTGAACTGATAATGTTCATGGTCAACCACAAACCACAGAAATAGTCTGTGCTCAGGCCGAATGGATATGTGAAAATACACATCCTTCATGTCGAGGGCGATGTACCAGTCTCTCGGATCTAAGGATGGGATGATTGTGCTCAGGGAGACCATGCGGAACTTCAGCTTGACCAAGAACTGGTTGAGTCCTCACATGTCTGAACTGGGACTGACACTCCCCTTTGCTTTGGGGATTAGGAAATAACGAGAGTAGAATCCTCTGTTCCTTAGCTCCCAAGGAACCTCCTCCACTGCCCCTATGGTGAGGAGCAATTGACTGCACCTTCTAGATAAGGAGTTGCTCGTGAGAAGGGTCCCTGAAGAAGGATGGGGAAAGGGGGTGGGAGAGAGGGGAGGAGCAGAATTGGAGAGAATATCCCACCTCTACCGTGTGAAGGACCCAGCGGTCCAATGTTATTTGGGACCAAGTGGGATAGATTCATGAAACACAGGGAAGGATCCGGTGTAGGGGCAGGTACACTGTTCTCGGGTGCACCTTCAAAAGGCCTACTTTGAGCCTGACAAACGTTTGGTCGGGCCCTGGCCCTGACCTGACTGGGGGTGAGACGGTCTGCGCCTGCCATTCCTACTCCTCAAGGATGGGTCAAGAAGGGTACGACCGCTGCTGTTGAGGCTGCAGTTTGAAGTGTTTACACTGGGTTGCAGGGGTGTGCATACCCAGTGACTTCATGGTCACCCGGGAATCTTTCAGGCTGTGCAGCTTGGAGTCCGTCTGCTCCAAGAATGACCGTGCCCTCAAATGGCCGGTCCTGAAGGGTTTTTGCTGCACTTCGGGGGGCAACCCATACGCCTGCAGCCATGAACCCCTTCTCATGGCTAACCCTGATGAGAGGGTGTGGGCGGCAGAGTCTGCCGCATCAAGGGTGGCTTGAAGAGAAGGGAAGGCAGTGGCACGAACCTCGTCAATAATGGCCGTGAATTCAGCCCTGGAGTCTGATGGAATTAGCTCCTTGAACTTCACCATGGAGGCCCATGAATTGAAATTGTATCTGCTGAGGACAGTTTGGTGGTTAGCTATTCTCAGGTGCAGGCCACCTGTTGAATAGACTTTTCTACCAAAAAGGTCTAGTCTTTTAAATTCCTTGAATTTAAGAGTCAGTCCTTGTTGGCCCTGCCTCTCCTCCTCATTGACCATGGTCACAACTTGGGAGCAGGGCTGCAGGTGCAAGAACAAATACTCATATCAGTTGGATGGGACAAAGTACTTGCACTCCACGTCCCTTGTCATAGGCGGGATCGATTCCAGTGTCTGCTATAGCATTTGGTATTGCTCTGTATAATTTTAATTAGGGGCAGAGCTACCCTGGAGGGACCCTCCGGAGTCAGGATATCAACCATGGGGTCCTCTGGCTCGATAACCTCTTCTGCCTGCAATCCCATCTTGCGGGTGATTCTGCGCAAGAGGTCCTGGTGTGTGTGGTGGTCTATTGGAGGAGGTCCTGAGGCCGAAGTCCCTGCAACCGCCTCGTCCGGGGACAAAGTTGAGGAGGCTAGAGGCGGTACCGGGTCCTCCTCACCATCCAGCTCTCTAGTGTCTTCCTGGTCAGTGCCTGTGGGCTCTGCGCTGACAGTTGTCACAGCAATGGTAGTTTGGCCGGCTGTCAGGGCTGTTGCCATGGTTGTTTCAACTGTGTCCTAGACAGGCTGTGGACCTGTGCTGGAGTCAATTCCAATCCCAAGGCGCTGGGCTATCTTTATGGGGCCGGGATGCTCGGGCTTCTAAGACTACCAACCGAGAGCCCCTGGAAAATGAGCCCTGGGCCTGGTGATAAGCCCAGGGAGTCCAAAAGGGCCACTGTGGAGACATGCATGCCTCACTTCTGTGCCAATCTGACCTGTGCCTGCTATGGCGTGAATAAAATAAGTCCCCGCCCGAGTCAGACAACACTGATCTAGATCGTGATGACCATGGCAGCACCAAGCAGTACTGAGCTAGGACCGGTGCTTCTCCACTGGGGACCAAGCCGGGGAACCCTGCACGGGGTTCTGAGTTGGAGAACGGTGCCTCAGCGACGGTGAACTCAAGTGGTGCCAAGGGGAACGGTGCCATGTCAGAGATGGTGATCACCGCATCATGGTTGGCTTGCCTCTAGATGGCGCCATATGCGGCAGCACCAGAAGCTTGTCCCTGTTAACCAGAGGTTGTAGGGCCGTCATTGCTATTAGGACACTGGCGGCTTCAAAAGTGTCTGGGATAGATCTATTGCAGTATAGACATACCCTAACAAGTCCTGACCTACATGTTACCCTGTGATATTAATTCTCTATACCTACTGTAATTCCTTGTCTGTTCAGTATTGTTACATGCTAATACAATTTTCAGAAGTTTTTAAATCCTGTTGCTTTTCAATGAGAACATTGGGCTCCTAAGTTAGTCAGGTTCTTCTGAAAATTCCACATGCTAAGCACAAATTGACACAATACTGAAAAATGGTTGAGACCTGTACTAAACCATACTAGTGAACAGCTTTTACTATGCAATTTTCAAAAGTTATACCATCAACTCTTCTTGTAGGGTTCAAATGAGTTTTCTTGAATAATGATATAAAGTTTTTTAGGAAGTCAGGCAAGCACAATTAATGCTTAAATAATGTTACTTCTGTTAAAGCATTTTAAACTACACCTCTACCTCGATATAACGCTGTCCTTGGAAGCCAAAAAAAAAAAATCTTACCGCATTATAGGTGAAACCACGTTATATCGAACTTGCTTTGGTCCACCGGAGTGCGCAGCCCCGCCACCCCCGAAGCACTGCTTTACCGCGTTATATCAGAATTTGTGTTATATCGGGTAGCGTTATATTGGGGTAGAGGTGTACTATGTACAGTGCCTTACAGACTTATGCACTTCAGACTAAGTTTATCTCTGTGCATCCTTTTGCTACCGGCAGTAGTTAATTAGGTGCTTAGCTGTTGCTTTGGGGAAAATTCTAAAATGCGCAATATGCACAAACTGAAAAATAAATATTTTTCTCTACTCCTTCACTTAAAGCAATCTTAGACATTACTTGTTTTTACTGTCTAGTGTAACAGAGTGAAGTGCAATTTTTAAGTTGGTTTCTCTTTGCAATAGTGTTAAATGTGTAAGTTCCAAAATGGGAAACATGAATTTATACTTATTAATCCCCAATATGTTACAACATTTACAAGCAGTTCTTTAAACTTCCAAAGTCATCCCCTATTTTATGTATTATAAAATAAACACTAACAAATATTGATGTTTCCTTTAATTTCAGCTCTTAAAAAAAGAAAGAACCAACCCAACCTCACTGCGTCTGTTTATATTCTTTAGAAAACAGATCATAAGTTTGCAAAATTACAGAAGAATGGCCGGTTTATACTGAATTTTCTTTACTATATGATCATGTACTAAATACACTCATAGGATTGTATGGCTGAAAACCTCCTGCATCTCTTAAGCCACTCAAGTGATCTAAAACACAAATGCTTACAATTAGAAATTCCGTAACACATACCTGCTGAATTTCTGCTTTGACTGCAACTAAATGAGGGGTCATTTGCTCTTCCAGAAAAGTTATCCTACAACAGACAGCAAGACACATTAGACCTATTATAATAGTTCTGGACCAAGCAAAAAAAAAAAAAAACTTCAGTTGCAAATGCATCCATCAATGAGGAGGTTACACCAAGAATAAATATTATAAATGCTCTTAACAAAATCATGTTTCGAGTCAAAATGTTCTGCATTAATATATGCTAAACCTATTAACATCTCTTTCAAAATCTTTATCTTCTACAGTTGCTAAATGATTAAACTGAACAACTTTTCACACACTTCCAGGACACAATGTATACCACCCGAATTTTGGGGGCTGCCAAAATGCATATTTATTTTTAACATGTCCCTTTAACACAGGAATACTGTCAATTCCCCGGAACAAGTGCTACATTTTTTTTTTTTTTTTTTTTAAAAGGGCCTTTACTCTGTTTTTTTGATCCACAAAATTCTGAAAGTTGTTCGGGTTTTCTTTTTTTTTTTTTTTTTTTAAATGAACTGGAAGGAAGTTCTTACTTTTACTCTTTAGACAGATTAGGAACGTTATATGCTTGATCTTCTCTGGTTCTGCTGGAGATCATCATGGAAGTATGTTTATTGTGAGCTTTAACAATTTAATTGAAACAGCAGAGCTGTTGAACATTTAACACATTTTTTATTTAATCCAAACTAAATGTTTGCTAAAACAAACCAGCTAACCAAAAATCCAATTAATCCTTTAACATTCACTCTTGATTTCTGTGATGTGATGTCAGTGGCGGTACAGCCAGTGATAATTCCCTAATTATACCACCTCTTGTCAAGCACGGTGCAGTTCCAACAATGTTAACAGTGGCAGTGATAGAATAGACTATTTGCAGAATTGGGGTTTGTTTGTTTTACAAGGTGGATTGATTTAAGTCAAAGCAGTCTAAATTACAGAGTTTAATGATGATTTATATCAGCAAGCAGGAAACCTTGATTTAATATTAATCTGGTTTCACCTTTGTATTTTTAGTTATTTTTCTAAAGAAAAATTGATTGGTCAGTTACCATATTAAACATGGTGTCAAGTATCAGAGGGGTAGCCGTGTTAGTCTGAATCTGTAAAAAGCAACAGAGGGTCCTGTGGCACCTTTGAGACTAACAGAAGTACTGGGAGCATAAGCTTTCGTGGGTAAGAACCTCACTTCTTCAGATGCAAG